>NC_051227.1:39612321-39627321 GCF_015220715.1 Pygocentrus nattereri | reverse complement strand
TATGACAGGGCAGTTGTATTGAACTGTATTGTTTTGTTGTGCTGTATTTCTGCTATTTGGTAGTAAAAGCTAATTCAGGGTACTAGATAGTTTATATATAGGCCGGTGATGTTGTGGGTGTGGAGCTGGACTCGCTGACGGCCGTGTCGGAGAGGAGGACGCCGTCTAAGCTGCAGGCCATTATGGACAATGGCTCCCACCCACTCTACGACACGGTGATGAGACACAGGAGCTCATTCAGCTCCAGACTCATCGTACCGAAAATGACCACAGAGCGCCACAGGAGGTCATTCTTACCTGTGGCCATCAAACTCTAGAACTCCTCCCTCAGTGTGCAACAACTCAGAGGTGCAATAATTTGAACTGCTTTATACAGTATGTTTCATATTTATTAGCACAGCCACTGCCACTTACTGTATTAGTAAGAATTTAAACGTGTTCATATTGCAAATTTCTCTTTTTTGATTTGAAATTATTAGTGTTTATTCTTTTACATAAATGGTTGCAGCTGTAATAACTGCAGTTTCCCTCTGGGATCAATAAAGGATTCTGATTCTGATTCTGATATCGAAATATTTCTTTATACATAAGCTGTGAAAGTTCAAGCCCTAATAAACGAAGCTGAGAACAACAGAGAAATGTTTGGAATCTCCCTCCTAAGTGAATCCAATAAATCAGTGTCATGAAGTGTTGCTCCCATGAAGATGGTGAGTGTTAAAAGGCAATTCCACCAATGTTTCAACATTTCTGAAGAGTCCAGTTCTTAAGATGTAAACATAGTAATTCAGAGCGGTTTGATGTGAAATGGTTCAATATAGAGACCCAGATTTCTTTCTCTACACTGGTGGTGGTAGGAACCAGACGTAATGATGTCTACAGCACAAATATAGCCATTTTATTTATTACTCAAAACAACCAGTGAATCTACAGTCTTCTGAGGTTTAATATGTAATGTTCATGATGGTAAAACAGTCATAAACCTGAAATAATAAGTCTTCTGTGGGGACTATTTTGCCTTACAACACCCCTCCACTATGATTGGACTACAACTCACGAAACTATCATTCATCACAGTTTCATGTCATAGCTTTCTGTGAGGGAGACTTCAGGGGCATTAAACTTCTCAGACGTCTGGTTCCCATCAAGAATATTATAGACAGCTCTGATTTTGCAAGTTTCTCCAGAACGTAGCATTTCACAACAAACACTCTGAATGACTTTATTCGCCTCTCAGTCATTAAATTAGGTAGAATTTTAGAAAAATCAGTGGAGGTTCCCTGGAACCTTTTAAACTAAAGTTTCTTGTGATAAAACTTGCAGTACATAAAACGGAAAAGTACATCATTTGGGAATTTTTAACATTTTTTTACGGTAACTTTCTCTGTGGAAGTCGTCGTCATCGTTCTTCTGTCCCAAAGTTGGAAAAGTTTGAATAAATTTAGGAGACATTTCAGGTAACGTTATTTTTATGGGTTTAAAAGCACAGCCGTATGGTCTCATGGGTCAGCTGACTTAGCTCTAAGCATCTTTTCAGCTGCTTTGCTCAGTGACAACTTCACATTAAGATGCTTGCTATATAAACACGCCTAACAACCGATTTCCAAATGTAATTTCGACAGCCTCTTCATCCAAAGAGGGCCTGACAAACTCAAATCCACGTAGTAGTTCAGGTAATTATTCATTTACAGATCAACAGGAGGCAGGAAGATTCAGACATTCTCCTGAGAACATCTGTGAGCCACAAAGACCATCCTGCTTGAGAAGGGCATCAACATTTTGCCACCCAAGAGCTGATGAGTGTTTCCGCAGTCAAACTCGGATAGACCCCCACGCAAGCATCACCAGCTCTGTGTGGTCCGGGAATGTCTTCGGATGCGTTCCTTTGCGTCCAAGCCATCGTCCCAGTGTGGTGGTTATGAGGGGAATTTCAGAAAGTGTTGTTCTAGACCAGTAGGAGAGCAGTATAAGGGAGTTGACCGACACTAGCCTCACTCTAATGCACAAGCTCTATGTTTGGCCAAACATATTTAGAATATTCAGCATTTTTTCTCCTCAGCAAACACAGAGGAGAAGAAGAGCACAGGCACTTAAGAAGTTAAAAGACGATCTCTTATCATGTCGTAACGCAATGAAACCTTGTCAGGAGTCATAAAAGCTTCGCCTTGCTGCCAAGCCTGCTTGTTCCAAGGGTTACGTGCATTGTGGTACGCATTGTACTGCCCAGGCAGAAACACTCATCAGCAAACACCAGCCCACACTCAGCCCCAGACAATGTGATGCATCGTGCAACGCTGGGCCCTCAGAGCAGCAGATAAGTTGGACAAACAATGCTTGTCAGGGCTAGGAGGTGGTTGGGAAGGGGCACTAGTTCAATAGTCTCACATTCCTCGCTCTCTTGTCAGAAAGAAAGCACTATAAGATTGTGAAACGCATCAAGACCTTGCGAAAGGCAATAAGGCTTATTGCAGTCATGAGCGAAGCTGGAATAAAATCGGAGGAACAAAACAAAGTGCTGATAATATCTCGTTACGCTGACCGAGCCGTGGCTGCTGTGAGTTTGTGCAAAGCTGACAAACCTTTGCACATTTTCCACTGACATGTGGGGGAAAACACGAATGACAACAAAAGGACCACTGTTACCAATCTTGGGAAGAGCCTTTACTTGAAACATCAGCTTTTTTTTTTCCTCACAGTATAAATAATGATTTTTCATTGATTTTCATTTTATACAAAAATAACACAAGGAGAGAATCACATGGTTTTGGGTTGAGTGGCGCTGTAACCAAAACGGCAGTAGGTATATGTCCAGTAAATGCATCAAAAATACGTTTAGTGACCTTTTAATAGTAAGTATGGGATGCACAAAAAGGGCTGAAGACAGGTGGGAGCTAAGAGAAGGAAAGGCGACAGATATAACCTGACCAGATATTTAATCTCTTCTTTTTCCTTTTAAAGAATCCACATAACACTTTTTCTTAAATGACTGTGAAATGCGAACGGTTTGAATTTGCAGCTTGTTACTGAAAGCTTTGTGTTACCTCAGTTGCATAGGTGGCTAATACTGTTTCACCTGGGGACCAGGCTGAGACATCTAACCTCAACCCTCACATTTATCAGCCTACACACTGATACAGCAAGAGACTCTTAAACTGCCGTAATATCTAAAAGCACGCTGTGTTATATGGTTTTATGGGATCGTCCTCAGATACGAGAATATGGGGAACTGATGGAGTAACGAGTAGAACAAACAAAGCAAAGACGCTTTGCTGTGAAGTTCTGTTCTTCCCTTTCTAGTCAATGGACGGCCTGGTTAGACCTCTTAGAAATGGCTCTTCGAGGGTTCTTTAGTAAAGGCAACGGAAAAGTGAGCACTCAAAGAATCGTTTGAACGCTTGAATATTCTTTGCCTTTGGCTAAATGGTTCTTTCTGATGGAAAACCTGTTGATTCTTTAAAGAACCTTTTTGAAAATGGTATCATCTAGCACTAAAAAGGGTTCCGCTACACTAAAAAAAGATGGTTCTTTAGTAAAGACAATGGTTCCGTGAAGAACCATGGACACTCAGTTTGTCAGCTTAAAGGGTTCACTGCGTGGAGAAATGGTTCTTCAGATGGATGGAGAACGTGTTGTAAAAAATGGTTCTATTTAACACTAAAAAGGGTCTCCTTCTCTTACAAGCTTGACATCATAATGATAGCAGAACCATTTTTGGTTTTTCCAAAAAGGTCCTATATAGAAGCACATTCTCCATCAATGTGAAGGAACCATTTCACCAGGCAAGGAACCACAGTTAAAGTGTTCAATTGTCTATATGAAACCGCTGCCTTTACTGAAGAACCCTTAAAGAGCGCTTTAAAGAACGTACTGTTTACAAGTCAAAGAACCATGTAAACCTTATTTTTCTAAGTGTATGGTTTGCTTTTTGATGTGGGCTGATCCCGGTTTCTTTGTGCTTTCCGCTACATTGCATAGTCCTTCCTGTTCTAAAGATTGTCGTCTCTAAATCACAGTTTATATGTTGAAAAAGACAAAAAAGAACAGCAAACATCGACGATACAGACCTTGAATATGTACATCTTTCAAAGAAATGGCATAATAGTTATTTGTATTTACATCTGTACAGAACAGTGCCTGCTCATATTAACTACTCACAGTGGAAGACTCGCTATGATGCATGTGCAGCCCACAGTGTTCAATTCAAAGGAGTTGCAGGAGTTAATTTAACACCAGCACTTTTACTATGTGTGGAATAGCAAAGGGCAGTAAAGACTAACCAATACTTCTAGAACAAAATACATTGATTGTCGTTTAATGGACAATTTGATTAGGCAATGTCCATGTTTAGGTGAGCTCCTTGATGAAAGATACGTCTTTGGATATGAACGGTTGTGTAAGGCAAAGTTTTGTGCCCCTACGTCCAGAGGCAGGCTGGTTAAAACCAAAGGCTTCCTCTGGAACATTAGGTAGGTGTGGATCCTTCTGCTGTGCACCTCCAATACAATTCTCCATTTGTTCCTCAAAGGTGGATCATCCATGCAGAACAATGTACATGAATCTCTCCATTCGTGTCTCTCAAACAAAGAAGCAAAACACTATAACAGAAGGCTTGGTCAGAGATTTCATGTCCCACTGTTGATCAGCTGAAAGAGAGCATCCAGATACTCCTCCCATCCTTCTATGGTGAAAAGACCAAGCCATAGCGTCCGTTCTCGCTGTCAAGCTTGCTCTCCTCCAACACGGGTCCTGCTTTATTGACCGTCTCTTCGTCCAGGATGCCGGTTGCCAGTTATTAGCGGCTGGTTAAAGTTGCCACAGATACGGGGGGAGAGGAAAATGCACTCCTGTTGCTAGGCACCTAGGAAGTCAGGTGGACGTGATCACCAGGCTTGCAGAGGGCACTGCTGACAAAGAAGGGGAGGAAACCAAAAGAGGAAATGGTCAGACCTTATAATATCACACCTTACCATGTCAACAAAACAAAGAGAGTGATGTAAAGCTGTGCATGAGAAAGCATGGAATTTCCTCAGCGGCCAGAGTTAACAGTCAAGTTATCAGGCCCAGAAAGCCGCGCCACACCTGACCAAATACATTCCTCATCTTTCTTCCGCCTCCTTTTTCCACTGAAACAGCCTTTGCGGGATTGTTTGCCGTTTCTGTTTCTCCCTTTCGCTGTAAGGGCGGAGGCATGTGACCCCATCTTGACCTGCTGGCCGGCAAACAGCCTCACCTGGGTCACCTGATAAAGGTGCAGGCCAGCTGCCGGGGGCCAGACACATTAGATGCAAGTTGTGGAGGGGGTGGGCGTATTTAGTATGTGAGGGGAAAAAAACAGGGCAAACAAGAGGGCAGTAAAGCCAGAGTGTGTTCATAATATCCCCCCAGAAAGCCCACTGCCACTTCTTGCACCACCCAGTCCAAATACAGGCCACAGATAAGGGTCAGGAGGACCTGAAAGTGCCCTCTCAGCAGACTGAGGGATCAAATCTCCTAGACAAGCTCAAAAGAACTATACCGAACATTCTCCATAACCTGAAAGTAAGGATTTACACAAACTGAATATATGTCTATAGATAGATAGATAGATAGATAGATAGATAGATAGATAGACAGATAGACAGATATTGTGCTCGAATATGGTTGTATGTTATTGCTTCACCCTGAGTTGTATGTTGATTTGGCTTTTTTCGGGTTTTATGTGAAAGGTCGTGTGGGAGGCGACCCTCAGCAGTCAGAGAGTGCGCTCTGACATTAACGCCGCATCACGTCAGCTCACCGGCTAGTGGCCAGCGTGGGAAATTGAGCGTGTGAAAGCAGTTGAGTGCGGACTGCATTTCAGGCTAGAGCGCTCACTGAGGGCGGGGAGAAGTCGGAAGAGGCGTAATTAGTGAGTGTGCGCGCACACACACATGCACACACCTTACCACCCTTCCACAGCAGGGAAACCAGCGGCGCACAAGAGCTTTGATTAAGAGTGAGGGTCATTTCCTGCTCTGAGACACTGAGGGCTTGGTCAGAGAGTGGAGGACCAGGGACAGAGACAAAAAGAGAGGGTTGTAGGGACAGAGGGAGAGAGACAGAGGAAAAGAGTAAGGAAGGGAAGCGGTTAAAGAGTAAGAAGAAGAGAGTGACTGAAGGAAAGTGACAGAGACGGAGGGAGAGAGTTTTAGGGATAGGCGGAGAGAGAGGGAGAGGGCGAAAGAATGGAGCGACTGAAAGGAGGAGAGAGAGGAAGCTTCATTTATCAAGATGTGGCTGAGAGCACGGGTGAATGATCAGTTAGGTCGTTCAAAGGAAATAGGCATTCTGAGGAGTATCGCTACGCCCTTCGCTCCACTGATTGAGATGTGCAGCAACCATGACCAAACCAAAGCCAGCAAATGGCCCAGATTCCTGACTTTACCGATGCTGCTCGCATTAGAAAACCTTAGAACTCCTTTTTTCCAGCACTTCATATACTGCTCCACATAGTGGAGACGTACTCTGACCGCTGAGGACATTTAGGACATTTAATATTTTTATGATTTGGCTTTGAAAGACCCCGTTTTGAGAATCACCACAGTGCGGAGCGATTAAGTGACTATATTTAAACAGTATTTACCCAGGAGAGACCCCCCAGTTGCACCATCTTGTTTACAGGACCATCCTATTATGACAGGGATTAAAGAAATTACCAAAATGACACAACTTATGGGACTAACTAGTCTCATCTATAGCCTAGCGTTAGTATAGTGCTCATTGTGGACGTCTGTTAGGGACACATCCTTCAGTGAGAGTCATGGTGTGGTGTAGATTAGGGTAGCGTGGTCAACAATGAAAACATAGAATTAATACTTCCCCCAAGCAAACGCACTGAACAAAGTAATGAATTAAATGGACCAGATATAAAACATATGTCATCAACAGTGTTTGCCAAATTGAAGTAAACATATAAGGAGAAATTACATTAAGCTGTATATATTATGTATGTGTACACTTGAATTAAAGGCCATTCAATTCAATGCTTTTTTCAGTGTAGATTAATTGCAAGCTGCAGTATAAAGACACTGACTCGGAATCAAAAGCATGGCCGCAGTGCCACATGCAGGGATCACAAATGGCGAATTAATCCAACAAATCTACAAATCTACCACCTAAAGACGCCTTTTACCAATACAGAGAATATGACTGACCTGCTTGGTGGAGGACATTGAGCTGAGGGTGCTAAGGCTGTTGGTGTCCGTTACCACCATGGCAGAGGGAAAGCGTGAGGGGTGGGAATACTGTGGCGGCTCCTGCTTGTGTGGGTACACTGTGAGGAGGACACAGCCGTGGAGAGAGAACAGTTACACATGAGTTTATTACAGAAACTAAATACTAAATAAGTCTACTTGGAAAAGTGTATGTAGGATGGACATGTTTTCAACAAATGAGCTGATAGCTTCATATAGGTCTTGTTTAAATATAGGGAATTTTCTACAGTGACACAGTCAGCTTCTGTGTTAGGCATCATACAGTGAACTCACTGGAGACTGACCATAGAACCAATGAAAGCTTTATTGTATTGAGAATTCAGACATTACGACATGCCTAACACACTATATAGTCCAAAAAGCAGTGATTCTGAAAGTAGCTAATGTGTGTGGAGTGACTGGGAAACAGAGTATACTGACTGTGTGAGTGCGTGACAGTGGCCATGAAGGGCTGCTGGCTCATGTGGTTGTGGGACTGCTGCATGAGGCCCTGCTGGTGGGAGCTGTGCAGCTGCTGGGAGAACTGGACAGGCTGCAGAGTTGCCAGACTGCCTGCCACACTGTTGATAACTGGCACTGTCTGTGCCTGTGACGTGTTCAGACCTGTAAACAGTACCGGATAGAAACAGTGTCAGTGTGTTGGTGTTGGTTTATCTTAAACAGCAGTATCTTGGACTATGGATTGCCTGAATTGGTTAAACTACAGTTAGATAAAAAGGTTATGTCTCGGTGCTGAGACCTGGGATTTGATTCTAAATGGTACCACAGATATCCAAAGCAGCACTGGCTGCACTCTTATTTGGGTGGAAAGGATAGCTTAGTTCTTTTGTCCCTGACAGTTTAAAAGGTAACTAATCATGGGCATCAATTATTATTATGTGTGCAGAATTCGTCAGGCAGTTGGAACTCCTTGTAAAATAATTTTCGAGTAAAATAATGAAATAAAAAATAAAATAATTATTTCATTATCATTATTTTAATGAGGCAACACAAATTTAACTTATAATTTTAAGCTGTGCTTTCTATAACACTGCAATGAAACGTCTAGAACCTATCAGACAGGACGTTTGTCAGATACCATTCTTCTCTTTTTGTAAAATAAAACGGGAATGCCCAAAAATTGAGAGGTTTTTGCAACAGCAATGCAGTCCAGGTGCTGATCCAACAGAGAAAGTGTGAAAGTGTGAAAGAGTGAAAGAGTAAATTGAAACTGAGGTAAAATTATAAATTACTATCACTCGAAAACAGTCAGAAAATTACAAATCAGTCTAAATTTAACTGAGTAAATACATGCAACTGAGTAAATGAAACTAGTTACCATACACCTCTTGGAGTGACAGTGGGTGAGAATTGGCAATGGTTAATACTGGTGCAAAAATAAGGTAAAAATAGAAAAGAAAAACTATTTCTGAAGACTGAGGATTCTGTGCCACCTTAACCAACTCAATAATGCGTTTAGAAGTGGTTGATGAGCAGGGAAAACACAAAAAAGTAAATAAAATAAATAAATAAATAAAAAGGCAGTCCAGGCAGTGCCAAAAATGGGTGTCCCAGTGGCCAGATAGACATTGGTACAAGGAGAGGCAGAGGAAAACTTACTCTGGGCAATAGCCATGACTCCAGAGATAGGCATGATGAGGTTCTGTGTTTGCTGGTGAGGGTGATGGGAGCTGTGGATGTTGGTCAGGGTGCTTACTGGTGGAAGACCTCCACCTGATACTGAGATCTACCAAGAGAAACAAACACAGAAACATATTGTCAGAAAAGCTTCATCCCACACGGCAAGCACCAAACTCTTCACATTTGTTTCTTACATTTGCGTTTTGAACCTCAGATCAGTGACCAGTAAAAGGGACGGAACAGTGTTATCAATGGCTCTGTAACTGTAACATTATCTTCTGCAGGCCTCAAACAGGAACACTGTCTATTTGAATAGGCCGCTGGTCAGAGAGGAGGCCTTGCTCAGACAACCGTCTGAGGGTGCAGATAAGCCACAGTCGTCCTCCCTTCACCCCTCCAGTGGCTAGTGCCTGACTGGCTAACGCAAGTGAACTAGAAAGCCAAGATGAGCTCAATTTAGATGCAAACGACCATCGAGTCAGTATCTTTGATATGACAAAAATTCTGTGAACGCCGAAGTCGAGTGAAGATTGTCTAGCTTAAAACTCAATATTTGGATAAGGCAGGATGGGGGAAGGGTCAGTTGTTTCACTGCTGCCTGGCTTAATCGAGCGCTGCTGTCAGTCCGCTTGCCAGAGCAAGCAGAGCCCCACCCGCCACGGCATATAATCAATAACAACAGAATGTTTCTTTGTCAGGTTTATTGGCTTAGCCATGGCCGTGCCCTGTTCATGCTACCACAAGCTATGAGGCCCATGCCTACCCTGCCGTGTCCTGTGGCTTAAGCCTAACTATCTTCCTGGAGCTTTGACCGAAAGAAGAACAATATAACATTTGTTGGGCCTCTGGTCGGTCAACGGCAGCGCCTATCGGAGGCCCCGCTTGGCGTTTGCTGTGTCAAAGGCAGCGTCCTGTCTTATCTTATCTGGGGCCAGGAGTGGCCAGGTGTGCTCACCATCTTGGCGTCAGGTGACAGCAGGCCGTGGCCTGGGTCCAGTGCTCCAGGAGAGACTTGCTGCAACACAGACTGGCCACTCGCCATGCCGTTGCTGCTGTGATGATTGATGGTAGTGGAGGAGCTGACTTCACCTGGGCCCTGGTTGTACCTGATAGCTGAGAAGGAGGGAAAGAAAAGAAACAGAAATAGAAAGTGATAACATTACTTTTTGAAGTTTTTCTTGGTTGCTGGAAAGTGTGTCACACATGTTTATATGTAGGGCAGAGATATAGGCCTCTGACTAATTGTGTTTTCACATCAGCCAGAGACTCATATGGCTGCTTCCTGGCCCCAGAAAAGCCTGAGCAGAACAAACAAACTCTGGCCCCTCCAATACAGATACGGATGGCCCAAAACAGCCAAGGCCATTAGAGTGTGTACATGCAGCTCTGGACTTGCACCATTCACTACTGATGGCTGGCTGTTCCCAGAACACATTAAGAATTCACTGATATGCCTTTCAGGATAAAGACGGTGACTTTCAAAATCAAAAATGAAGAGCTATTTTATGGGCGAGTGTACTTTGATGTTTGAGTCCCATGTCCACGCCTGGGAGTTGCAGTCAACTTTGCAGGAATTTTAGCCATCCCTTGTCCAACGACTGTTTGCAAATCCCAGCCTCTTCTGTTACAGACCGAGCAAACACTACAAAATCAATGCCAATGTCAAACACTTCTGTCCATCCGTAGACAGCACCTCACTTAGAATCCACCACCAGATTGACATGAGCTACAGTTATCTAGAACAACACATCAAGACTGGGATTTTTCTAAACCTTGTCCTTGACCTGACATAACACTATTCAGGAAATATGCGGTAACACTTTACAGAAGGGCAGCATTCATAAGGCTACATGAGTCTTTCACAACAACCGACATAAATGCATGACAGTGACCGAGGCTGAGATGAAATTATATCAAAATAGATAAAAGCCTTTTAACTTTAACTTCAACTGATGCTTGTTGGAATAAGCCTTTATCGAGGTTTATGGAGGTTTATGTCAATGGTAATGATGCTGTTATGCAGCCTTACAAGTCATCACTTTCCATAGAATAACAAGCACTTGCAAACTATTAACTTTGTAGGAGAAGAAGATCAAAATGTTCTTTATGTTTTTAATGTATGATAGAATAAAGAGATTTTATCCCAAGTCATTTTGGAGCATTTCTGTTGGTTCATTTATCATGACATGGAGATATTTCTTTGGACAGTGACAGAATGCCTGCCCTTCATAAACCTACATAAACTTTTATGAAAGCTAATTCCAAAAACGTCAGTTGCCTTTAAGGCTGCTTTTGTGCTTTTGATGTCATTTCACCTTAGCCAAAGTTATGACAACTACCGGAACAGCCCCTTGTGTCTACATAGGTTTATGTCAGCGGTCATGAAAAGCTTATGTGCGTGTTGTGAAGTCTTAGGAACAGTGCCTTTCAGTAAAGTGTTGCCAAATACCATATGCTATTCAGAACCCATAGCACTTAAGGTCCAGAAACACCAGAATATTCTTCTACTCTAAGGTGGCAAACCAACAACAACTGACCAGTGAGAACACAATGTATGTCTTCTTTGCACCAAACAAACAGATCCTCATTTAAAGCTTTTATTCTCCTATGTTAGCACCATCAACGCATCTCTACTGAATTTGCCAGGTCCAGTAGCCATCCTATGGCTCATTCACTGGGCATCAGAAAAAGACCACTCTGTTCCCCTCAGCAGCCAGCCAAGTCTCAGACTACTCTACAGCATCTTGTAAACACCAGCAGAGGACAATAAAGCACTCCATCGGGTCCATGGGCCGCTCGCCACACAATGGACCGACCACCATAAACAGACTTTATTTTATAGGCCTATGCCCTGTAAAAGCGTCAGGGGGAGAAAGGGGGCTATTCAGTAGGGCATTGTCTGACATTGTCTGCCATTTACCCAGGCTGCAGGGCCTACTTCTTTCACCCGCTCTCTTTCAGACAGCCTGGTTTGTGGTGTCTGACCCAGACCAACCAGCAGGAGAGCTGTGTTTCTGCGGCAACAAGGAAGCAAAATATACCCTCTGAGAACACAGCACACGGGCAATGCGGGACAAAAACATCAGATGCCATAAGCAATCGTAACTCTCCACGCAGAACCTTTAAGTACTCGAAATCAACACGACTGTGAGGAATACTACAACTTTCAGGTCCAATGCTCACTTCGTGGTCCAACAGCAAGGTACAGAACAAGGCAGTTTTGGTGCCACCATACATTTCTCAGTCAAAACAGGGGGAGGGTGGGAAGGCCTAGAGGGGAGTGGTAAGCAGTGAGCTGCAGCAGTTTGAAAGGCTTCAGTTCTCTCTGGGACCCATGTAATATCAAAGCCCTAGTGCCCAACCCCAGGCAATGCCCTTTATAATGCTGCTGCATATGAGAGACCTCCTGGGTCTCTGCAGGACGTACGTGGCCTTTCAGCCTTTCTGTGGCCTGCAGTTGAAAGTGCAGGGACAGTTGGTTCTCCAAAGGTCAAGAAGGGCACTGCAATGCAGAATACATTAGAATCTTCCAATGAGTCTTAAGGTGTGTAGTGTGAGGCTCAAATTCAACTATTTAATGGGCCTATAAAAAAACAACGCTGCTAATGCATAGTCAAGAACTGAAAGCAGGATCCACAAACTGTGGTGACATCACAACCAAAAACACATGCATTTAATTCAGAGCTGAATTTCCAGCGAAATCTAATCAACCTGATCTTCATCAACAAAATATCAATAAAGCTGGAGTAAGAGCCATTCCTTGCCCTGACCCTGTGACGACCTCTTCCTCCCAACCTGGTTTTGCCATGTTTGGAGAAAGGGGAAAAGAAAGGGGGCTTTACCCAGAACCCCCTTTTAGCCGCAGCAGAAGGAGTGATCAGTCCTGTCTGGGCAGAAAAGAGCCAATACTCCAGCGGACAGCTCCTGCTGCTCCACTCCTGTCCCTGCCTCATCCACTACACTTCGGCTCATAAAGGTGGGGGGCTGGGGTGGTTCCAGCATTCCCTCCCCTAGCCCAACAGAGATAAATGAACCTAGGTTACAGTCACTGCAGTCTTCTAATACACCACAGACAATGGGGCCCCCTGCTAGGAGAGGGTAAAGAGAGCAGGGGACAGGGGAGCCCCTTATCAAAGGCCTGGGAGATGTAGTAGCCAAGGGTTTTAATTGTCAATTAAGCATGCATAATACAGACCATGCCTTAGCAACACGATGAGGGGGGCCTGCTGAGCCATTCTTGTCAGGCCAGGCTCCAACACTGAAAAACAGCTGATGCTGCTAGCAGGATGCCTTGTAAGCCCTGTAACCCCCGACTAAGGAAGAGCTTGGAAAAGCAGTATCTTCCGCTTCTGACCCCGACATACCCCTACCCCCAAACCTCTGAAAGCCCTCTGCAAGACCTGAGGTCACTGACTGGTCAGGTGTGCAGAGGGGAAAATCCACAAGCAAACACACTAGCCGACCATTTGCAAGGTTAAACAGTACGCTGAAGGCAAGAGCAGGTCTTTTAATGCAAATAATAACAGCGACCAAGCTAGTTTGACCAGTCAGGAGCCAGTTTCTTTACTTTTAGTGCTAATGCCTTGCTATATCACACTAGGTCAAGGAAACAAGCCTGGTATGGGCAGTACTAAAGAGATGCTGGCGGTAAAATGGCGAGCCTATAGGCACAAAAACACCATCTTGGCAAGTGGTGGTCCTGTGATTGTGTGACCTGGGGCTGACCCTGGTCCTCATCCCAGAGTAGAAGCTCTTTGTGGCCCTGCTGACTCAAGAGCAGGGATCGTAGCTACAATGTGGATTGTTCTCAGCGCGTTTTCAAAGCTTGGAATAACAATGCCATTTACTCAGTGCACTCACTCATTCGTTCACTCCATCTTTTTGATCATGCACCTTCTCGTCGCCTTCACCCTGATCTCATCAACTGTGTCAACTCTTTCTCCCATCCCCATAGAAAGGGAAAGGAATCTAATGCCAAACTATAGGCAACCCTGACTTGGATCTGCAACCAAAGTCTTACGCAACCTCAGATGCCCAGTTCAGCTCAGCTGGATATGAGGAAATGGGAAGGTACCTTGCATCTTGCTAGGCGGTGAAGTGCTGGCCTGAGGATGGTGTGGCGAGCTGTGCGAGAGGAGGGGGTTCATGCTGTGCGCTTGACCGGTGTACGCGTCCATCGCCAGCTTCTGCCTGAAGGCCTCCTCCTTGCGCCGGTTGGCGAACCAATTGTAGACACGTACCTCTGTGACTAGGTTGGTGCCGAGCCCTTGGGCTTTGGATGGAGACACACCTCTCTGGAGACACTCCGCCCTAAACATGGTCAAGAAAGACTAGGGTCAAGAAAGACTGGCACAGTTGCTGGGCAAAAACATTTTAAATGTGTAAGAAGATACTAGAGCATAACGCTTATAATGCATGTAACGTTACCGATTGCACTCTTCCACCAGAGCCTCCCGCTCCTCTTTGCTTGGGTTCTTCTGCCGTTCGTATGCCTGGTAGAGGATCTGCTGGGACGCAGGTCCCCATTTGAAGCGGTTGCGTCTGAGCTTCTTGAGGGCGGGTTCAGTGGCGGCGTCATCTGCGTGCTGCACCATACTCTGTCCAGGCTGACTGAACTCTGGGAAAAAAAGGAGTACCTGATCCTGACTGCCTTTGTCTGTCATATTAATGCCAGATCCTTGCGGTGCTTGGTTGAATTCTGAAAAATGAAGAGAAATTGTCTTTGATGCATATATACTTCTAAAAGTAAACACTCAGCTGATGCTTGGTGCATTTATGCTTGCCAGGATATGCTTGCTGCTGTACCCTACACTGTCAAGCAAGGATACAGCACAGGTATGTTTTTGTTCTTCATGGTGCAAACAATGTAAAAGTCCTCTTGAAGGTACAACAATAGTCTTAAAGCTCAAGGGTCCACCTTAAATGACCCTGCATTCGCTTTCCATTACCTCAGTAAAGACCATATTTATGTTCACAACCACGATTCAGGATCATTTCATGCTTAAATGATGAAACGGTTCTTCAGATTGATGGAGAATGGGTTCTTCTGTTGTTACAAACTTGACATTGCAACAATAGTGCTATCTAGAACCGTATACAACACATTTTCCATCCATCTGAAGAACTATTTCACCATGCAAAAAACCATTTA
>NC_051227.1:39584821-39607321 GCF_015220715.1 Pygocentrus nattereri | reverse complement strand
CATGAGTGGACATGAGCGGACCTGAGAGTCAGAGCTGGTATTAAACCCGTCGGAGCTGATCTTCGGCGTGCCGCGCGCGCTGCCATAGTTAATGATAAATAGAGCTTCTTCACTTCATATTTCTCCGGCTAACGAAATAATAACCCGGGTAGATAATTAGTAACCAGAAAGCGAAAAGACGGGAAAGTGGCGCGCGGTTTTAAATCCCTGCGCAGCGGCTTTTGACGGCTCCTTCTGAAAAACCTCAAAGCGCTCGTTTGAGTGATTAACGCGGCCCGGCTCTGCTCATCACCGCCGCCCGGCTCCTCGCACCAGCCGAGGGTTCGGCCTTAGAGCGCCCTGACCGCGCAGCCCGGTAACTAACACAACAAATCTCACAGCTCGCTGAAGGGCTGAGCGGACCGGACAGGCCGGGCTGAAGGTGACCGTCCCGTTTACTGTCTGGACAGTACGAACGCGCCCCTCTCTAACACCAACGCCGCTCTCCGGGCTCGGGGAGCTCTTATTTTGTAGAAGCCCTACAGCGCTGCAGGTGTTCGGATAAACCGCCTGTTCTGACTATAATAAACGCAGCGCGTCGGCGCGGAGCTCGCGCAGCTCAGCGTCGCTTTAGGACGGGTCTCTTTCTCTAAGACGAGCCCCCCTCACCCGCCTCACCCTCACTGTTCGCGTCGGAAAGTAACCGGAACGTGTCCAGCTGGAGATTAAACCTTGCGTTTTTTCACGGCTTCTATTTCCCTGCTGTGATTTCGCTGAAGTGTGAAATCGGAAGTGTTGGACGAACTTTTACAGGACTGCGTTTGTCTGCGTTGCTCAAAAGCGGGGATTTCGGCGGGACTTACGCCAGCATCCGCTCCACCTCGGCCCTCTGCTCGGCCGCCTCTTCAGTGTTGAGCGCCTGGAGCTCCTTCAGGATGGGCGGCGTGTCGTACTCGTCCCCGTCCTCCGAGCCCTCGTCGCCGGATAGTTTCCCCCTGCCGTGCCCGTTGGACAGCGTGTGGAACACGGGCTTGTGCGAGTCCGTCTCGCCGCTGACCGGGGACGTCTGAACGCCCTCGAGCTTCACCCCCAGCGCGGCCGGCCGGGGCTCCATGTCGTCCAGCGCCTGGACCAGAACGTCTCTGGTGACTCCAGAGTCTAGCAGGGCGCTCAGGAGCTCCTGTTGCAGAGACGTCAGCTTGGACACCATCTCCGCGAACATCCAATAGAGATGGAAGAGAAGAGGGGGGAAAAGAGGAAAATGTTCCGCTCAACGAGGAGGGAAGAGAGGGGGAACGAGAGGGGAAGCAGGCTCTCCTCTCACCTCCAGGGCTGAACAGACAGCCCCCGCGCGCACACCTGCTCCTCCCGAAAGCCTCGGCTGTGTAACTTTGCCATGATGCCGCATAAAAACAGCGCTGTTTTCTCGGGGATCTTTCACCACCTGTACTCCGGCAAAGCCACGCCCCCCGCTCGGGAACCGGCCACTCACAAGCTTTGCTCGTGCTGAGGGCGGCCGGAATTCTACTCGCTGGCCAGGCGGACTGCTCCGGGAGCAGCCAATCCCAGCGCAGGGGGCGGGGCTTTACCGGAATGCGGGTGGAAAACGAAACGAGCTCGGCAGCGGTGAGTGGGCCGGCTGGTGTTTGAAGCCTTTATGCAAATGAGCTGTGAGTGAGAGCCGCGAGGACGCAGAGCGTGTTTACCCTGCAGCTCGCCCGCTCTTATTGGCCTCTGTTATCAGCCACTCTTTAGTGAACTTCGGACTTTGTTAGACTCTGACTGTTGTGAAGCCGGAGGACAATAATAATAATAATAATAATAATAATAATAATAATAATAATAATAATAATAACAACTTTGGTGTTTGTCAGATTTTGTTTGTTGCGAAGGGACATAATATATAATAATATTCAGGCAGTAGTACAAATATTAATACATTACCGGGCAAGTAAATACAGTTTATTTTTACACTTTCTTTATTTTCATTTTATTTATTACATACAAAAATAAAATCATTTTAAAAAACCGGATAAGCGCGCGCTATCAGTGTAATAACTGCGTTATAAGAGGACAGTAATGCGCGTAAGTATTCAGGCGAATAATGTCAATTTAAGTGAGCAATAAAATCAAACTGTGTTTAAACTGCTGTATTTTTAAAAATCACGAGCTGCTCCTTGGTGTAGCAAATTAAGTAGGTTGTTGATAAATACAGGCGTATTATTTATTAATCCCGACTGAAAAGGTGCTTTAATGAACCAGCGAGTTTTGCTTTGAAGTTTGAAGAGGTCAAATTTAGCACTTCTACTTTAGAAACAGTCCACTCAAATTATATTAAATACATATGTTTTTATGTTCTATTATTATTATTATTATTATTATTATTATTATTATTATTATTATTATTATTATTATTATTATTATTATTGTTGTTGTTATTGTTGCTCTTGTTATTATTATTATTATTATTATTATTATTATTATTAGTAGTAGTAGTAGTAGTATTGTTGTTGTTGGTACTGATATTGTTATTATTATTGTTGTTGTTGTTGTTGCTCTTATTATTATTATTGTTGTTGTTGTTGGTACTGTTATTATTATTATTATTATTATTATTGTTGTTGTTGTTGTTGGTACTATTATTATTATTATTATTATTGTTATTATTGTTGTTGTTGTTGTTGTTTTTGTTGCTATTATTGTTGTTGTTGTTGTTGTTGTTGTTGTTGTTGTTGTTGTTGTTGTTGTGTTTTTAAAAGCACGACCAGGCGAATAATGTGTGCATTTTATCGTGTTTTTATCGTTGACCCTCAGTTTCCCCGTTGACTGTATTTAACCAATCGACCGATCTTTGAATTAAATGAGGTCTGAAGCCACCTCTCTAGTACCCCTACTGCACTAACGAGTGGGCTTCTCCCGGAGCGGCGCTGTTTAGTGCGGTGGTCTGCGGTTTTGGACGCGGCCTAAATGTGAAATCTAAAGAAGCTGGTTTGGTCGAGTGGAAACTTAAACCCGTCCAGTCCCGTTTTATATGTTCACGTTTTAGCCCCAAACACGGATAAACAGAGTTACACGTTCAGCCTTCCAGTCTCGCCCTTACCTCAGGCTTTGTGTAGGAGCTCTGCTGAAGTCCGGTACTGAGGGCGAGCTGCAGGGCTGCTGACCAGCCACTGCACACGACAAATACATCACTATAGCAAATCACACATACAGTGGCATGCATATATATATATCACCATGTGAATGGACCAATAGAAATGCTCCAAAATCATTTTGGAGGAAACATAATTTACATCAGAAGTTAAGAGGGGTTTTTTTGCCCTCTTCTGTAAAGTAACTAAGATTCATGCATTTCTTTGGATAATAAACCACATGAAGAATGAAGAGCCTCCTAATCAGTGGAGCTGTTTCTCCATGGAGCTCTGGTCTGGCGCGGTGTGATGGGTTTGTGCTGCACTGCAGTTTGAGGTGTGAGGGGACACGTTTTTTAGGGGGAGACGTTGCTTCACACGCCTCCTTTGAGAGCTGCTCATGTGTCAACCATTAACAACAAATAATAACAAAGAGCAAAACCTATTTATCCAGACAGCTCGTTGTGAAAGTGTCTGTGTAGTAGAGCGTAGTGAAAAACATGAATCCCAGGGTTTTCTCACATGAGGCACAGCAGAGAGGGGGCGGTTGGGTAAGCGGGGCAGATGTGGATCAGGAGCTGCGTTTAACACCGTGCTTCCCAAACACCTGCACACCTTCCTCAGAGAGCCTGCACCCTTCATTCACCTGCACTTCATTTTTCCAATCTCTCTGAGTCCATTAGAATGGAACAGGCTGGTTTTGTTACTGTGCCTTGAATACTTAAATATGTAAATGAGGTTTGTTCTGACTGGCTGGCCAGAGTTCAGAAAACATCCAGGTTGAAATATTCCTTGTAACTTCTGTGCAAATGGGCAGAACCTCTGTACGTTGAATAAGTGGGTATACCGTATGTGAACGCGCAGGGAATTCACAACAGGTTCGTTCAGCTTGGTTTCCATATATAGACGGTATGAACTGGGAGTGAATGGCACATTTGGGAAAATGGACTGACTGCTGTCAGTTTGATCTTTAGACAGCAATGTGAGTGAAATTTCAGGGGAAATTGAGAAACTTGGATGTTTTGGACGTAATTATATTCACTTCCAGCTCAGTTGACTAGTCTTAGTCATATGTGGCCGCAGCCCACAGTCCTTCAGTCCTTCAGTCCTTCAGTCCTTCAGTCCTTCAGTCCTTCAGCTTTGGTGAATAATTTGTGTTTCAGTTTTATGCTTCAGTAGGAAATAATTAGTCCTTCTTCAACATAACACCAAGAAACATGGCATTCATCTTAGCTCAGAGTGGCTGATGCACAGTGCAGACTCTGATATTGTTGTTGTTTGTGGCCAGGGGCTCCCAAGCCTTTTGTCTTGGGGGGCCAGATTGCAATGTTTGTGGTGGGCTGAGGGCCAGAAAGATGAAGCAGTTTGCAAAGAAACACGACTGGTTAGCTTCAAGTGAGTTAAGTGATACTTTTTAAATCCCACAAACGGGGAAATTTCACCTCTGAATTTAACCCACCCGTGAAGTGAAACACCACACACACACACACACACACACTAGGGGGCAGTGAGCACACTCGCTTGGAGCGGTGGGCAGCCCAATCCACAGCGCCCGGGGAGCAGTTGGGTGTTAGGCGTCTTGCTCAAGGATACCCCAGTCATGGACTGTTGGCACTGGGGATCGAACCGGCGATCTTCTGGTCACAGGGCCAGTTCCCTGACCTCCAGCCCACGACTGCCTGTCATTTAATATCCAACATTTAAAGAATTTTACTTGTTTCCAACTAAAATGTAACAATGACGTGAGTACTGAGTATTACAGTACTACAATACATAATCAATGACATCACAATGATTAGATTCATGAAAATTGACAGAAATTATGAAAATTGACAGACAGAAATTATGTATTTTCTATTTCACTGAAATCATTAGGCCTTCTTTGAAAGCCTAGCAGGCCCAGATCTTCCAATGGGCACCGAGCCACTGGAGTCCCTGTGAGCAAAAACGAGAAAATCTTAACAGCTGTTTTGACTCATGACACCAATAGTGGTGAGAATTTTACTTGCAAATTTATCCTTATGCTTTGGCTGATCATAATCCTAAACATCTCCACGTCTTTCCCAAAGGTTCGCTTCATTTGCTCCCCCACTGCTTCGCAACTGTTCCGCTTTAACCATTCATTCAGGCAAGCTTTCAGGCTTTGGAAATGTGTCAGTCTGGGTTTTTAAGCTTGCCAATTTTTTCTGTCTTTATTACATTTACATTTACGGCATTTGGCTGACGCTCTTATCCAGAGTGACTTACAATTTGATCATTTTACACAGGGAGGCCAAGGTGGTGTTGGGAGTCTTACCCAAGGACTCTTATTGGTATAGTGTAGGGTGTTTACCCGGGCGGGGCACTGAACCCCAGTCTACAGCGTAGAAGGCAGAGGTGTTACCCACTACACTAACCAACCACTTCTTGTTATGTACATTTCATTGCGGTTTTAATTTGCCTTCATTGCTGTAAATATGTTGCTTGTAAGAAGTTGACACCTGCTTCATGGGGAAATGTTGCATTGGTTTTTGGGTTGATGTTCATCTGTGCTGTCGTTATGTGTGTCATCTTACGGTTGTTTTGATTGGACAAAAATAGCGCTTCTACACTGCAGTCAGTGCTGCATAAGCAACATGTAACCTGCTCTGATATAGTAAAAAATCACTGACTACACAAAAAAGGTAGCCAGGTAGGGGCCCCCCAAACATCTGTTCACAGGGACCCATGACTTGATGATCTGGCCCTCTCTACAAAGCCATGAAGCTTCTGCACTGAACTGCACTAAACACCACTTGCTTTGACATTGTCGTTCCTAACAGTAAGCAAGTTCTCCCAAAAACAGAAACGTGCCAATGCCTTAACCCATTTGGGTTTATTTGTTAGAACAGGCAAACATGCAGTTCACACTATTGAAAATGATTACTTTCAAATGAGATTTGCAATTGTTGTCAGGCAGCACTGATCACATACATACCAGCTCACTACCTAAAAACAATAACTTCATAAAAATCATTAAACATTAAGTTTCCCAATCCTGTCTATTGACACAGCTCGATCTGATATGCTGATACAGAAATACCAGCACATCCTCTGAACTGGATCATGTAAGTCAATAGGCAGTGATAACCTATAATCTTCTCATTGTCACTGCCACCCAAAACAAAGAGAGGCGAGGCCGGTGGCTCGGCTCCTCCAAAGACAATGTGAAGATAAGATTTCATCATCAGACACGCAGCACGATATACTACAAATCCTGGAGACCAAAATCAGATAACAGGTATTTTATAACAGCTGAGAGCTCGACATACATTTAGATACAGAGTCTTTTTAGCTGTAAGCTGTATAACTGCATACGGAAATGTGCAATCATACTGTACATGTATGTACATTATACTGGAATATGTGCAATACTTAGCAATGTGCAATATTTAGTGTACATACAATACAGCTGTAAATATCTCCATATATATATCTTGTAAAAAACATAGTTTTTTTATTTTGTTTCTATATTTATATTTATTTCATATACATATATACACATATATACAAAACGCATAGAACTGTGCACAACCCCTCCCCATTCTATTCCGTGTCATTTGTTTACATTGTGTGTTTGCACTGAGATGGAGTTGCTCTTAATCTCATTGTACTGTGTATAGTGACAATAAAGGCATTCTATTCTATTCTATTCTATAAGCAGAGGCTTGGGGCTCCTGAACCACAAGGGCCCCTATGGGTATTTATTTATTTATTTATTTATTTCGATTATTGTGTCAGTTATCACACTTGCAGAGAAGGATGCACATGCTACTTGAACAGACTGTTATTTACTTTTTTCAGACTTAATGAAATGTATTTATTTACTGTTTTATTTTATTTATGTTATTGTTAGCTTAAATTCCCTGTGTAAAATAATGTTTAATATTACACAACTGTGTTTACCTTAGCATTTAACATGTGATCAAAGTATTAATTATTAGTGCTTTTGTCTTAGGGCTGATGTCCTCCCTAAGTGGGATATCACTTAGAAGGCCCAAATGAATGGTTCTCGGGAATTACCAGCCAGTCCTAACTTTTGCTCCAACCCAACTTGCAACACCTTGGAGCAAGAGACTGCCTGGGGATCCCTGAAGGTTTGAAAACCACTGCTGTGTGAGAAAAGTTCTATATGTAGCAACAGTAGAACCCAGTTTGGTGCTAATTGAAGCATTTTTTAAAAAAAAATTTTAAAGATGCAACAATATTTTTTCTATCATACTGAACCACTTTACCATTTATGTGTCTGGATAGCCCTTTGAGTTGTCACTATGTACAACCATTGTTTTTGGTGAAAAACCCTTGGAGAACTAATTTTTGGGATGTGAAGCACCTCCTGGATCTGGTTTGTAACTCGCTCACTCATAAAATCACATTCAGCAGGTTGACCACTCTCCACAGGGGGTGCTATTAGCATTGAAAAAGATTTTGGTGCTTTGCATCAGTGACACTGCGTGTTCATGGTTTAAAGCAAACTCCTATAGATTTCAGTAGCAAGTACAGAGCATGTTTGGAGCTATTGCATCTACTGGTTACCAACACAGTGATGTGAATAAAATCACCAGAAGCCTCTCAGACCCTGGATTCACTACAGAAACAATGACAGGTTGAATTAAGTTGATTATAATAGTTATGAACACGAGCCCTTAAAACACCGTGAAGATCAGTGCTTCAGTTTGCAGTGAACTAGGTGTGGATGGATTGCGTGTTTAGTACAATTATACGTAACATACCTCACAAAAGGAAAAGAAAGATTTCTTAGAAGAGGTGTAGGATTTTAAGAAGGTTAACTGAATACAGTTTACGGTGTTTTTGCAGCATAAATGAGGCCAAAGGTTTGAGGTTAACTCTGAGCGAGGGTTTTTGAACCGAAATGTACTTGGCAGCCATTTGGGTCCGTGATCTCCTTCTACCTTCTCCACTATGGTCTGGGGCACGGAGCGGAACGTTTGGAAACTTTCTGGGTGAAAAGGGCAGGAGAGGCAGAGCGCGAGTGAGATTCAGCGGTCAGCGATCATGTCCCGTTCCACACAACGACTTGGACCTTACCCCCCACCTGCACTCGCCGACCCACCGCTCAGCAGCTCTAAACGTCACTCCCCTTCCAAACAGCATCTGGCTTGTTGACTCTCCGGTATCTTAAGTAACTTCATGACTATGTTGAAATACAGGGGCGCTCAGTGAGGACTGAGGTTGAGCGTAGGTAAATTAGAAGCAGCGTTACTGAAAACGGTGAAATATGTTGTTCATGAGTTACTGTGAGCCACCCTGTAAAGCCTGAGATTGTCGAAGCCAAAGTCAGACTGTGGTAACATCTTTACGTATTAATGTCACAGGTACAGCCTCAAAAGAAAGGTCTGGCATGGGGGTTAGTCCTCAAATGCAAAATCTACGTCATACGGCTGAAGGTATGATGACAATAATAGAACTTATATCCTCAGAAGACACAACCTTCACCTAATTTTGACTCAGTTCTCAATGATTTTATCATTTATTTATTTTTTGACATAACACCTTATTGTGTGTGGTGATTTTTATGGCTGGATGGTTTATTGGAACGTGGGAAATAAAAGATGATCACGCCCTCCTCAACTTTGCCTCCCCATTTCCCTTCAGCGGAATGACTGATACTACCCTAAAGGGCTGTTCTGTTACAATATTAGCTCTAGTAAAGTTTATTAGATAAGACCTCAGAGGGGCCCCAAAAAATGGCAAAGATGTTTATAAACTATGGCTCCAAAATCCTTTAAAATGTGTTTGAAATATTTCATAATGTTCGTGTAGCTATAATCAGACTTTAGGTGGCAAACTAGGGGGCAGGGGGCAGTCGTGGGCTGGAGGTTAGGGATCTGGCCCTGTAACCGGAAGGTTGCCAGTTCGATCCCCAGTGCCGACAGTCCATGACTGAGGTGTCCTTGAGCAGGACACCTAACCCCCAACTGCTCCCCGGGCGCCGTGGATAGGGCTGCCCACCGCTCCGGGCAAGTGTGCTCACTGCCCCCTAGTGTGTGTGTGGTGTTTCACTTCACGGATGGATTAAATGCGGAGGTGGAATTTCCCCGTTTGTGGGATCAAGAAAGTATCACTTAACTTAACTTACTCCACCTGTTACAAACGAATGCTGATACAACTACATTACTTCACTTTGCTGTCTTGCTAAATAAAGGCTACACAGCTAACAATAAAAACACTAAATCACGGTTTTAAACTAAATTTTATAGGCGAACAAAGCCATAATTCACAAAAGTGGCATCTCAAAATGTTCTTCATCACAAAGTTTGCATGACTAGATAATTAGCTCAGTGTGGCTCGTCATTCCTATTGCATAATTCTGTCCTCGCTGCTTTGGTAAGACACTCCTGCGCTCTGTTGGTGGGGGCACGTTTAAAAATAAAGAGGACCTAACCGTTTAAAATCTTAAAGCACTTGAGTCATCATTGACTTTGATCAAGGGCTGAAAGTGCTTTGATTGGATCACTTTGAGTTTCCATTGGAGGCAAATTGGGCATTGATCTTCAAAGCATGAGGAACCCATCAGTGTCCAGTTAAGCGGCAGGAGGACAGGCTGCGCACAGTGAAAAACTCCATGCTGTTTTAATAGCCTGAAGTAACAGGAGGAGGAGGAGGTCGAAGCAGAAGATGATTGGTGATGAGCCTGCAGGAAGAAAGCTTCCATGAACAGGATCCAAAAATGCTGCCAACTTCTCTGGGCCCAAGCTCATTTAAGACGGACTGGCGCAGTGGAAAAGTGTTCTGTTGTCCAATGAATGAAAATGTGAAATTCTGTTTGGAAATAATGGACACTGTGTCCGCTCGGCTAAAGACCACTCAGATTGCTATTAGCGTACAGTTCAAAAGCCAGCATCCATGATCGTATGGGGGGCATTAGTGCACATGGCATGGGTGTCTTGCACATCTGTGATGGCATCTTTGATACTAAACAAAATATGCAGGTTTTGGTGACATCCATTTGACAACACCCACTTTGCCATTTAGACGATGTCTTTTTCATGAATGGCCCGACTTATTTCAGCAAGACAGTGTAAAACCCGACGCCTCCATCCCAACTTTTTGAGATGCACTGCTGCCATCAAGTTCGAAATTAGTTAATGTTTTCCATAAAATGGTAAAATGTCTCACTTTCAACATCTGATATGTGTTCTATGATCTATTGTGAATAAAAAAAATGGGACTGTGAGATTTGCACATCATTGCATCCTGTTTTTATATACATTTTACACAGCCAATATATATAAAGTGAGGAAAATAAGTATTTGAACACCCTGTGACTTTGCAAGTTCTCCCACTTAGAAATCTTGGAGGGGTCTGACATTTTCGTCTTAGGTGCACGTCCACTGTGAGAGATATAATCAAAAAAAAAAATCTGGAAATCACGATGTATGATTTTTTAATAATTTATTTGTGTGTTACTGCTGCAAATAATTATTTGAACACCTGTCAATCAGCAAAAATTCTGTTAGGCCCTGTTAGTCCGCCTCTAAAAAGTCCACCTCCTCTCCACTTATTATTCTAAATTAGAAACACCTGTTTGAGGTCGTTAGCTGCATAAAGACACCTGTCCACCCCACACAATCAGTAAGACTCCAACTACTAATATGGCTAAGACCAAAGAGCTGTCCAAAGACACCAGAGACAAAATCGTAGACCTCCACAAGGCTGGAAAGGGCTGGAAAGGGCTACGGGGCAATTGCCAAGCAGCTTGGTGAAAAAAGATAAAATTATTAGAAAATGGAAGAAGCTAAACATGACTGTCCATCTCCCTCGGACTGGGGCTCCATGCAAGATCTCACCTCGTGGCGTATCAATGATCCTAAGAAAGGTGAGGAATCAGCCCTGAACTACATGGGAGGAGCTGGTCAATGACCTGAAGAGAGCTGGCACCACTGTTTCCAAGGTTACTGTGGGTAATACACTAAGACGTCATAGTTTAAAGTCATGCACGGCACGGAAGGTTCCCCTGCTTAAATCAGCACACGTCCAGGCCTGTCTGAAGTTCGCCCATGACCATTTGGATGATCCAGAGGAGTCATGGGAGAAAGTTCTGTGGTCAGATGAGACCAAAATAGAACTTTTTGGTCTTAATTCCACTCACCGTGTTTGGAGGACGAAGACTGAGTAAAACAGCCCAAAAACACCATCCCTCATGCTTTGGGGGTCTTTTCTGCACATGGGACAGGACGACTGCACTGTATTAAGGAGAGGATGCCCGGGGCCATGTATTGCGAGATTTTGGGGAACAACCTCCTTCCCTCAGTTAGAGCAGTGAAGATTGGGTCGTGGCTGGGTCTTCCAACATGACAATGACCCAAAGCACACAGCCAGGATAACCAAGGAGTGGCTCCATAAGAAGCATATCAAGGTTCTGGAGTGGCCTAGCCAGTCTCCAGACATAAACCCTATAGAAAATCTTTGGAGGGAGCTCAAAGTCCTTGTTTCTCAGCGACAGCCCAGAAACCTGGCTGATCTGGAGAAGATCTGTGTGGAGGAATGGGCCAAAATCCCTGCTGCAGTGCAAACCTGGTGAAAAACTACAGGAAACATTCGACCTCTGTAATTGCAAACAGAGGCTACTGTACCAAATATTAACATCGATTTTCACAGGTGTTCAAATACTTATTTTCCTCACTGTATATACACACACCTGGCAATTCAACAGGTTAAAAAGACTTAACCACACATTTTTAATATGCGTAAATACTTACATATATTTTTCTTTACTTTGAGTTTTGTTCCTAAACCATCATATATATTGCATATGTAATTTGGATATGAAGAAACATTACGTGCTTATATTGCTCACCTATGCTATCTGCACTGTCACTGGGAGGCTGCCTTTCTTGCTCTGAGCATCTGGCTGACTGACAGGTTGTTGGCTCAGCCAGCAGACAATGGAGAGGGTGTGTGTGTGTGTGTGTGTGTGTGTGTGTGTGTGTGTGTGTGTGTGTGTGTGTGTGTGTGTGTGCACCTTTCCTGAATGAATCCCAACACATGAAAGTGTACCCCTCTCATGTTTACTCTTACAAGTGCTGGAGATGTGTGACCAGACCCAAGACTAGTTTTTGGTCTTTTGTTAAGGCCTGTCAGATCACAGAGGCTTTGAGGCTAGTGATTCATCAGCAGCCAATGCTTTCTCTCCCTCTTTCTCTTGTTCTCCATCCTGCTTTCTTTGTCCACTCAAAAAGCGGTACGTGAGGTCATTCCTACCCAAAGTCATTAGGCTTTAAGGAGTCAGCCTATAGCCAGGGACGTCCTGATCTTCCTTCACTGTGAATGATTATGAGCTGTGCAGCACTGTGGGAACTTTATTGCTGAAAAAAGACACTCTAATTGATCAAGACTCCACTACACCTGTGTGAATGCATTCGTATAATTTCCTTTTCTGCATCCAACTGACTGCAGGTGTGAGGTATCATGGTCAGCATCTCAGCCATGTATTCACCACTTAGCTCAGGTTCCTCAAGGACAATCAAAGGAACGTGATGAAGTAGACACTGGAAGCGTTCCTTGGTAGAAATCTCTGGAGAGCCGGGGTCAGAGTGTCCTTGCAAGAGCAGCCTATAACTCATCCTCAGAGCACCATGACCCCATGCATAACCTCCCATCCTCTCTGGCCTTCAGCAACTACCGTAGGGAGGCTCCTCACCACTGCTCAAATTCATTACATCAGCTGGGCAGTGCTTCAACCACATCACAAAGCATAATTACAGGTATTTATAATAGTGTAATCCCAGTTCAGAAAAGTCTATTATCTGCGTAGGCAATGCCATGAAAAATGAAAACAAATGGTGGCAGTACTAAATGAAGCAAATGAAAAACTTTAAAAAAAAAAATCAAATATAGTAACTGATATTCGCTGGTCATGTCATCAGTGGTGCAAGGTTGTACTCTCACAGCATAACATGCAAAATGTTTACTTCACAGTGGCATAACTGCTGCCAATGCAGTCAGGGAAACTGCTCTGGTACCCAATGTGTGGGAGCCCATGGTGGCCTCGCCAGTCAATGCCCTTTTCAAACCCACTATATTAGTACTAGTAACACTTATGACTAGCTAGTGTTTTTTTATTGCATTCATTTTTTTTGCAATGGGCCCATAAGATCTTAATTAGGGTGCTGGTACTTAGTTTTCTGTGCAGTATTTTGGCTCTTCATGATTTTAATTGCATCTTTTCTAGCCACAATGTTCTGAAGTTCTCACCCAGCCCTTCCTAGAATCAATATTGACTCGGAGACTCAGCATTAATCTCCACTACTGTACGTAACTGTAAAAAGAAGAATAAACGCATTTACAGTTATGTCTTCATTCCTGTTAAAAGAAGCAGAAGAGGCAATAAAAACCTTTACAGACTGAAAATGAACAGTGCAGTTTTCATCTTGGCTATGTAGTCCCACATGTATGAATCTGAAATTAAACAATGACTAAAATTGAGAAGTTTGAAATGTTAATTTAATTTGAAACGAGCATTTAGTCAATTCCTTTTGGCCTGTATAAATTAAAAACAGTATAGAAATACAACTGTTAATGTCCCTTGAGCATTTTTTTGTTTGTCTGTTTTTTTCATTTTGTTAATATATCCTCATTCCAAATTGGATGCTTGTAATACATTCCAGAATGCTGAGAAAAGAAGACCGAAAAAGACGTTGTCTAGAAGGCAGCATATATTGCTCCAAACTGTGTATACATCCTTAATGGTCTCTTCACAGATGTGCAGGTTACCCACTAATACTGCCCCCACACCATGACAGACCCTGGCTTTTGAACTTTATGCTAGTAACAATCTGGCTGGTTCATTTCTTCTTTGGTCCAGAGATCAGAGTGTCCCTTTTCTATAAACAATCTGAAAGGTTGACTTGTCAGACCACAATGTTCAGTCTGTTTCAGATGAGCTCAAGCCCAGAGAAGTCAGCCGTGTTTCTTGATGTTGTTGAACTATGGCTTCCACTCTGCACTGTACAGTCCTATCTGGCATTTCTGGATGCAGCAGAAAATGGTGTTTATAGACAACGCTTTGTTGGTGTATTCTTGAGCCCTTAGAATACTTAAAATCCTTGCAATTGGTAAGGAACGCTGTTCTTAAACTTTTTGGCAAATCTGTATACCTCAACTGATCTTTGCTCATAACGGATCCAAGCCTTGGATGCTCCTTTTATGTCCAAGTACTTAGCAACCATCACTTTTCAAAGATATTTTTCCAATATTCACAATGTTTCTGGTCTAAAATGACCCTGTCAGAACTTTTGTGGAAGATGTTGCAGGCATCAGTTTTAGAATGAGTGTTTATTTCCAAAAACAATGAAGTTGATAAGGCATTTCAAGTCTTTGTATTGTTTTGGTTTGAATAAAGATCAAAGTGGATTTACAAATCACTGCTTTCATTTTTACTTGCATTTCACAGACTGTGACTGTTGTTTTTTTTTTTTTTTGGCATTGAGAAGCTGTAAGAATCTAGATTTTGGGTTCAATAGAAATTGAGTTCAGTTGCCGCCAGCTTTTCCACTTTTTAGCCCTGAAAAACTCAATAGATGGTAGTTACTTTGTTAGAATATTTACGTCCATTGTATTGGTGCTATCATCAGTTAAGACATATAAGCCAGTCATACATGTCTAAGCCACCGTGTGTCATAAATGATATGCTTTATTCACAAACAGTAACCTTGACATTCAGCCACTCAGTTTGTACTGGTGGTTTGCATCCTGTGATAAACCCTCTGAGATCAGACTGGTGTATTATTTTCATCTCTTTAGTCTTTTATGTTTTCATGTCTATATCCTGCAGGGTGTTCTTGTTTAACTGTTTTCATCACTAGTGAAGTTTCCATCCACTGTCTGCACACATTGCAGGTGATTTTGGGGCAGTTGTGGGCTGGAGGTCAGGGAACTGGCCCTGTGACCGGAAGGTTGCTGGTTCGATCCCCAGTGCCGACAGTCCATGACTGAGGTGTCCTCGAGCAAGACACCTAACCCCCAACTGCTCCCCGGGCACCGTGGATAGGGCTGCCCACCGCTCCGGGCAAGTGTGCTCACTGCCCCCTAGTGTGTGTGTTCACTAGTGTGTATGTGGTGTTTCACTTCACGGATGGGTTAAATGTGGACGTGGAGTTTCCCCGTTTGTGGGATCAAAAAAAAAAAAAAAAAAAAGTATCACTTAAAATGAAAATGCATAATTTGGAAATTAGCAGTTTTCGCTGCCCAACAGTTTGTTTCAATCAAACACGCTGCATTTTTGTCTCATAAGTTTTGTTAAAAAAAAAAAAACTTTTAAAAAGTTGTAGTTGGCATAATTCCATCTCTAATTTAATGTATGTTGCAACTTGTGAACGTTCCCTTTATTATTATTTATTTAATTATTATTTTTACCCATGTGAGCCGTTAATGCTGTAGAGCTGTTGAGTACTTTCCATTTTGATCATCTCTCTCTGTAAGAAAGTGGCAGCGTTCTGTTCTAAACGCTGCTCCACTCCACTACCCTGCTTGTGTTGCTTGTGTTTGTTGTAAAGACATGTGATGGAAATTTGTCGCATGACTCTAAATTTATGGGGAAATGTCTTCTGTTTCTCAAAAACGTGCAAGAACTTTTTTTCATCTTGCCTGTGTTGTCTTTTCTCCTGCTATGTTACCCTAACTGTTAATCTGCAGCTGTCGTTTAACTCCTCTAATGGTTATAAGTGATAAACTCATTGACAAATAATAGTCACCCATATCTGTCCAGGTATGTGATCATTTTCCTGGCTGTGATTGTATTTTATGTAGCTTTGTTTATGTATTTTGGCATTGTGTATGATGGGTTACTTCACGTGAGAAGTGTTTTTAATATAATTCATTACAGTATAATAGAGGGAAATTAGTCTTTTGGCTAACTTTGGCTCAGTTCTGTTGCTTCTGTTTATCAATGGCCAAAATTTTTCTATGTAGAAACAACTTACGTTCCGGGTAGCGACAGCTTTTCCGTTACAGATCAAATGAACAGATAAAAAGTCGTTGACATTCATACAATATAACTAAGAACTTTCATGCTCAATTACCTACATTGTTGGTCACCAGTCTTATCCACAAAGGGCCAGTGTGATTTCCATGAGCTCTTTAGGGAGGAGTTTAGTGACTCCTGACTTATCCTTTTCAAAGCATTGCAAAAATCTTTTGGATTGTGTTTTCTTGCTCTAACACATCCACTTCATGCCAGCATGCAAAAGTTTGGGCGCACGGGTGATTTTACTAATATTGTTGATTGTGTATGTGAAAATAAGTGAACACATGCTCTACAGAGAACATACATACCTCTGCATAATTTCTGCACAATTACTGTTTTTTTTTTTGTTTTTTTTGTTTTTTTTAATATTGAGGATAAAAACATAAAATGTGGCCTGTGCATATGTTATGGTACCATTTGGTGTTAAGCTCAGCAAATAAACAGAAATTGTGCACTGAATTCCGTGTTCAAATATGGCATAGAAATGCATTTATTTTCACTTAGAAAATCAGCGAAACGTGATTTGACCAGGGATATTTAAACATCCGCGTACAGTTGTAGCCGGGTAGCTGGATCAGGTGTGTTAGAGTGTTAGAGAGAAAAACACTGTAGCATGCAGGACAGGGGACCACTAAGCTATGAGTAGTGACATGCTAGGAGTAGTCTTATACAAAAAAAGACATCCCATGCCGGGGGAGGTGTGAAATATAAAGGCTTGGAGCAGCACACCTTGCCAAAGCCTGATTAATAAGACAGCTGGCTCTGAGCTTAATAGCTCTCACATATTCAAACAGAATGACTCAGGGAAAACAAATGACCCAAAAACATACACAGGCAGGCACAGCGAGGCATGAAAAGACAGAAAGGGACGCCAACCCAGCTCCGACTCCCCTGACAGCGCAGAGGTGTTCACCTACGATAGGGAAAGGTCAGATTAGACAAATTTGTTGCCTTGGCTCTTGTTTCTGTTTGCTGTGGATGACTTGGAGTCAGTGGTGGCTCACCAAAGCCAATCACACACCTTCACCAGCGAAAACACACTTTCAAGGCCTGCACCGCTCCACTCCCCCATCTATCACTGCCGAGACCACGCAGACCAGCCACAAGTGAAACCAAGCCTCCATAGACTGCAGAACAGGGACGCTTTCACTTGTATATAAATATATCGCTGCTGTCAGAAGAAAACCTTGTATTTTTCTTGTTTTTCAGTTTTTTACATGATTTGAAAATGCCTGTTGGGCTTTACCTTGTGTGTAAATTTGTTGACAAATGGACCAAAAGAAACAGCCCAATATATATATATATATATATATATATATATATATATATATCATTGCTGTATCTCCATTTTTGGCATTTTTCGTTTTTTGACATAATGAAAGTATCTGTTACTCTTTACATTGTTTGTAAATTTTGTGATGAGTGGCCTAAAAGAAATTATTTTCCAATATGTATGTTTTCTGGTTTTTTCCTGGTGCTGAAAATGTAATAACTTGTAGTTAATGGCCATTTTGACCGGAAATTAAATAAATAAAGGGTCTGACTTTTGCACAGTTCTGTATATGTAAATGAGCCCAGGTCTGATTGGCTGCCCTGTATTGTGTCTCATTCAGAAAGCAGTCTAGACTGAAACACACCTTACAACTTCAATGTGAATAAGTGGATCTAAACTTGTGCAGGCAAGAATGGGTGGGGATATACACTCACTGGCCACTTTATTAGGTGCTAATAAAAGGCTGGACCCCCCTTTGGCCTTCAGAACTGCCTTAATTCTTTGTGACACACTTTCAACAAGTTGTTGGAAACATTCCTCAGTGATCCTCTTCACGCAGAGACACTTCCTCACGCAGTAGCTGCAGATTTGTCGGCTGCACATCTGTGATGCGAATCTCCCGTTCCACCACATCCCAGAGGTGCTCTATTGGGTTGAGATCTGGGGACTGTGGAGGCCACTGGAGTTCAGTGAACTCATTGTCATGTTCACGAAACCAGTTTGAGATGATATGAGCTTTGTGACGTGGTGCATTATCCTGCTGGAAGTAGCCATGAGAAGATGGGAACACTGTGGTCATAAAGGGACGGACATGGTCAGCAACAATACTCAGGCAGGCTGCGGCATTTAAACGATGCTCAATTGGTTCTAAGGGGCCCAAAGTGTGCCAAGAAAATATCCCCCACACCACCACACCACCACCACCAGCCTGAACCGCTGATACAACGCAGGATGGATCCATGTTTTCATGTTGTTTATGCCAAATTCTGACCCGACCATCTGAACGTCGCAGCTGAAATCGAGACTCATCAGACCAGGCAACATTTTTCCAATCTTCTATTGTCCGATTTCGGTGAGCCCGTGCGAATTGTCTCAGTTTCCTGTTCTTAGCTGACAGGAGTGGCACCCCGTGTGGTCTTCTGCTGCTGTAGCCCATCTTCTTCAAGGTTCGACGTGTTGAGCATTCAGAGATGGTATTCTGCAATTTGCCTTTCATCATCTGGAAGCAGTCTGCCCGTTCTCCTCTGACCTCTCACATCAACAAGGCATTTTCGTCCACACAACTGACCGCTCACTGGATATCTCCTCTTTTTCGGACCGTTCTCTGTGAACCCTAGAGATGGTTGAGCGTGAAAATCCCAGCAGATCAGCAGTTTCTGAAATACTCAGACCAGCCCGTCTGGCACCAACAACCACGCCACGTTCAAAGTCCCTTAAATCCCCTTTCTTCCCCGTTCTGATGCTCGGTCTGCACTTCAGCAGGTCGTCTTGACCACCTCTACATGCCTAAACGCACTGAGCTGCAGCCGTGTGATTGGCTGATTAACTATTTGTGTTAACAAGCAGTTGAACAGGAACAGAACAGGAATAATGTACCTAATAAAGTGGCTGGTGAGTGTATATAAATGTGTTGATATTCATGACATCACAAAAAACCCAATGGATTCAAAGTGGGCTGTATTTTCTACTGTGTGGGCAGGGGTGAGCAGTAACTTTTAAAAGCTTAACCGTATGTCTATGACAGTCCAAACAATAAAATAAACTTGTTTAGTAAAAAATAAAGTTTAGTAAAAAGCACTAACAATGTTGCTATCAGTGAATGGAAGTGAATAGCCACCCATTAGCACTAGGAAATGATATCATTCAACAGGTGACAACCAACTTCCATTCATTATTAACCATTTTAGGCCATCTACACTTTTCAAAATAAAGCTTCCTAAACGGTCCAGACATTGTGTGGGGTTCTCTAAACTTTAAAAAGGTTCTTCACACTCATTTACAAAATCTTTTTATTAAGAACCATCAGTTGAAATTCTTATAAAGCATTTCCCCGTTTCTCTTTTTAAGAGCAATATCAAAAATGTGTTCTGTGATCATCGTAAACCTTTAATATGCAAACCTCTTTTTCTTTGCCACAACAAAGCTGCACCTCCTTGTCAAGACTTTATTCAGCATTTTTACATCTCTCTATTTGACACTGAAAGCTGAAACTACTGTGATACTACAGAATATTTGAGGAAAGTTAAGGCTTCGAAATGAATGAAACTAGTCAGTCATTAGTGATACGGACATGGTGTATTTGCATGCTGCTGTCACGGCTCCACACAGGACTATATTGCCCAGGAGCTGTGCATAATGCTGCATTTGTTTCAGTCTCACTGCCTGACCACTTGAAATTTGCTCACTGGCGCCACTTTGTGGGAGACTGAGGATTGTTAAATCACCTCATTTCACTAGCACAGTGGTCCCTAGCCCTCATCCTGAAAAAGCATTTTTGGGTTTTTCCTGCTCCAGCTATGCAGCCAGTTAACAAGCTTTTCCTGAGCTGAAGTGCAAATTTACATCTGACAAAAAGGGTTATTTGGAGCCATGCTCTACAATGGTCACCCTGGTTCTGGAGCTGTACCATCCAGTGGAGTGTAGTTCAAACCACAAACTGCCACATATGCTGCAGATAATCAGCTGCTTCAAAAAGCCTTGATTGGCTGGATTAGATGCATTAGTGTGAGGAGCAGCATGTTAGATGCAGGTTGGAACTAAACTCTGCTGGAAAGTAGATCATCAGGAGGAGGGCTGGTGACCATTGTTATAGAACAATGGCTCTCAATAAGTTCTTGGGGTCCCTTGACAGTTCCACATTTTTGCTCTAGCCCAATTCCCAACACACCGTGGCCCTCCTTGCCTGCCCTCTGTAACAGTTCAACCACCATGGATCTTCATGCATGCCTGTTCAATCTCCTGCCATGCAGAAAGCCTTACCTGCATACCCCACTCACCCTGCCGGTGCTCCACAGACTTAAACTAGAGCTATTCAATCATGCACATTGTTCACCTGCTTCACAATATACAGAGCTTTTCACACCTTCATCCTAACTTGTCGTCATGATAGGCCTCTAAAAGCAGCCACTGATGTCCGTGGATTTAACTCTCTCATTTTCATTGTAATATGCTTGTAATAGTTTTTCATAGATCTATTTCTCATTGATGGGCCTCTAACAGTACTCACTCTGATAGGCCACAAGGACTGGGTTGAGAAACGCTGCTCTAGAAGAACCACTTTCTGTTCCCTCAAGCCAGCTCAGGCCTCCCCAGGTGGTTCCACTTTCTTGTTCAAACCCAACTCCCAACACCCAGACATGGAGCACAAATGTGGATCATCTAGGGGGCTCCGAGGACTGAATCGAAAACCACTGCCCTAGAGAACCTTTCGCTTGAGTGGTTTCAGTTTAATTCTGCACACACTGAAAGGTTCTGAAAAGTGGTTCTTTAGGTACCTTCATGTGGGTCTTTTAGAGCGGGAAACACACTGAAGCATCATGCAACCCAGGGGTAAAACCTGGTTCAGGAACCACTGCACCAGCAGGCCACTGAGCCGAGCAGGTCACCCAGGCACCCTGCGGTTGAACTGGAAAGTCAGAGAGATGTGTGACTTTGATCCTCCTCCTAACCTTCCCAACACACCCCTCGCACACCCCCTACTCCACACCACCCTCCTACAAGCACCCAATTAAGCATTCAAAGGCAATTACCTGCTTGGTTTCCTTCACGATTAAGGCGAGCTTCACGGCCCCCTCATTAATGCAGGGCCACGCAGGATGGCCGTTAGCGGCCATGAGAAGTGGAACGTTCTTGCTCAAAACACAGCCTAACAAAAGCAAGCCACTTTTAAAACAGACGCACAGAAGGGCCCATTCTTCAGAAGAATCGTGTGATGCTTGAGTAATATTTATAGGCAAAGAGTTGTGTGGTAGATAAATGGTGTTTAGGAATAGCTGCTTGGTGTGGTCGTTAAGAAGGGAAGCCAGGATGGGAATCATCCGTTGTGATTTTCTGTTTGATCAGTGTCTTAAGGAAACTGAGACAAGTCAATAAAACAGAGATCATGAGTCCAAAAGATCAGGCTTGGCTGTGCAATGTAGATGTTTTAGAATAAACATATAGATCTATCTGTATAGTCTTAAAGGGCAATTCCACTGATTTTTTTTTTCTACAGAATTCAGTTGTTCAGAAATAAACAAGTTTTTTTTTTGTTTGTAATAGTCCTTTGGGGACTATGATCTCATGAAAACACTGTGAATGTATCTCTCCACCATAAATGGATGGTAAAATGATGGTAAATCTGAGAAAATCTATTTTCTTTGGGGACTATTTTGCCTTACAACATCCTGCATATCCCCCTCCACCAGGAAGAGATTGTAAAAGAAATATGTGTTGTGCCAAAACCAAAACAATGTCTCAATGTGTTTATAACAATTTCATCTAATATCTTTCGGTGAGGGACCTTTTACAAGCACTTCAGATATTCAGACGTCTGGTTCCTATCACCACCACTGTGGGCAGTTTTAAGTTTCTCTAGATTGCTGCATTTCATATCAAAACACTCTGAATGACTTTACACTGTGAAAAAGTAATTACACAGATATTAGTTGACTTCCCTTTTAATAGTAATAAACTCGACAGGCTTTTTTCATAGAAGCGCAGGCCCGAGCAGTAAAACACGCTCGTCGCAAATGAGAGAAAGACGAGCAAACCGGTGTCAAAGTTTCGCCAAGAGGCCATTTAAAGGTAATAATGTCACCTGCTTTTACAGCCTTGTAAAACATGTGGAGATGCTTTCCATGAGGCAAAATGAGCTGTTATGAGCACTTCACCATCAATGCAGGTTTTATATCTCCTCATCTCCCCCATGATCCAGCCAAGGACATTCAGCATTCTCACAGTGTAATTCTATCCTCTGCAGTGTGTGGCAACCTGATCGTGTCACCAGTGCACTGAACTGGATTTAGACAGGCATAAAAATATCACAAGATAATGAAGTGAAAGTATGATAATGTCTGCATGCAGATTTATTAACATCCAGGTTCTAAACAATAACACTCCACCAACTGTAA